>NC_140585.1:932518515-932523515 GCF_964204655.1 Triturus cristatus
CGCGGACCCCACGCTTGGTGAGCACTGAAGACCTGCTGGGCCTAGCTGCGCGTGGAGGGCCCCGCTGGCGGCGGGAGTGGCGGGGACGGCCGGGGGGAGACGTGGATTGAGCTTGGGAGACCCGTGAGCTTGGTCGAGTTCGGAGGCTGGTGACGACCCCGTTGGGCCCTCTCCCCCCCGCCTCCCCCCCCCGCGCTGGACTCCTGGTGTGGTGGCTCCGTCGCGGCGCCATGGGGAAGCCAGATGCGAAGCAGAAGAAGCTCCAGTTTGGGAAGCAAATGGCCCAGGACACTGCAGCTGTCTCAGACGGTGGTCCCTGAGACGCAGGACGAGGATATCAAGAGTATGTTTCGGGAGCTTAAGGGCTGCCTAAAGGAGATTGACGGCAAGCTGGACTCCATGGCCCGGAGACTGGACGGAATAGCGCATAAGGTAGATCAACATGAGGAGCGACTGGCGGCGGTAGAAGCGCGGGTAGCCGATTGTGAGGAGGGCAACGGTGCTACCCAGGAGAAATTACTACGCATGGATAGGGTCCTAGAGGAGATGCAACGAGGATTTGGAAGCCCGCTCCCGCAGAAATAACGTAAGAATTATTGGTATTGCGGAGTCCACAAACATTGGCAATATGGAGCACTTCGTTGAAGGTATGTCCCGCGACCTGTTTGGAGAGGCCCTGTCGGCCATGTTCCTGGTCGAAAGGGCGCATCGCACGTTGGGGCCGCGCCCGGTGCCGGGAGCGCCGCCGCGCCCGACTCTTGCCCGAGTCCTCAACTATCGGGACAGAGACACGATACTAAGGCTGGCACGTGAACGGGGTGAGCTTGCATACCAAAATATGGCCATATCCTTATTTCCCGATTTCACTCAGGCAGTGCAGGCCGCCAGGCGTGAATTCCTACCGGCTAAGCGGATCTTCCAGAAAGTGGGGACAAAATATGCAATGCTATATCCTGCCAAGTTGCAGGTCCACCATGGAGGGAAACAGATGGTCTTCACGGCGGCGACGGAGGCGCTCAAATTTGCGAGGCTGGCGGAGCGGACGCTACGAGACAAGCGGGACGGGCAAGGGACTCCCCCGCAAGACCAGCTAAGTGATATTGAATAAATAGACCATCACTTTATGCTCTTGTGGAACTGGAACATATTGATATACCGGACAGTTTGCTTCTGCCGCATGCCACTTGTTGATGCACTCGGGGGATTCTGAGTCTATAACATGCGGGGGCTGCCGGGGGGAACGGCGGGGGCAGGCTGTGCTAGGTTCGGGGACTGCTCCTGACCATTTGCAGAGAAGTGTGATGGGGACAATGTTGGGCTTACCCCGCCGCAGGCAGACAATATATGTGTAAGTAGGGTGAAACTGTTTGGCCACCCTGTCGCGTTTTAGACAGGGGAGAATGCCGGTGACCCCACGCCCTCGCAGGGATGATTCCCATAATTTAATTGATGTCAAGTTGTTCTTGGGTTGGGGGGGGGGGGGGGGGGGGGGGGACAGTATCTCAACCTGATTGGGGGGTTGGAGTGGGTGGGCGGGGGATTTGGTTACTGTTGCTTGGTTTTCTTACACTGCACTATTTTACTGCACCACTACAGGATGATGTGGCCCTGCCACTGGCCGCTGTCATGTTATTATTGCTCGGGGGACATGCTGTGCTAGAGTTTTCCCTGAGGGCCCCGAGCGCGTTGCCACTGCTGCGTAGGCTACACAAATGCACAAATACCTGACCGCGTTGCATTGTCTCACATGGAATATTCGAGGGCTCAATGACCATCGCAAGATCAGATTGACCCATGCATATCTGACACGACACCAGATTGACATCTGTTTCCTGCAGGAAACGCATTTGCCCCAGGTGGCCGGAGTGAGGCTTAGACATGCTAGATGGGGCGAAATCCACACGTCTGGCTGTTCCAGTTACTCCCGGGGAGTGGCTATTCTAATTCGGCGAGGTCTACCCTGGCGAACATTTAGAGTGCATGCTGACGCTGAGGGGCGCTACGTAATTTTGCAGGGGCAGCTTTTTCACATGCAGATGACACTAGTTAACGTATATGGCCCCAACACAGACGACCCTGATTTTTTCCGGCACGTATGGCACAAGGCGCAGTCGATGGGAGAGGGTGCATACATGTGGGGCGGAGACTTCAATGCAGTGCTCTCGCAGGAACTGGATAGGGAGGGGATGGCGCGCGTACATCACCCGCATGTAGCTGATCTCCTCCGTGGCCTCATGACGGACTATCATTTATTGGACTCGTGGCGCGTACTGCACCCCGAGATGCGGGAAGGCACCTGCTTCACCCCACACAGAGGAGCCTGGTCCAGGTTAGATTTTTGGCTCTTAACCCCACAGGTGCATGCATGGGTATCTGATGTCACACACAGGGCGCGCACCCTCTCTGACCACTCGCCAGTGGAACTGTTGCTCTGCGTGCCAAAGTCATATGTGACGCCCTTCGCGTGGCGTTTGCCAGCACAGGCCCTGTCCGATCCGGTGTTTCGGGAAGACATATACCGACACGTGACGGACTATTTTGAGCAGAACACTGGTTCTGTCGCGTCGGAGGGTACCCTGTGGGACGCTTTCAAGGTGGTGATCAGAGGTCACTGCATAGCTGGACAGGCCACAGTGCTGAAGTCCATAAGGGGAACGCTAAAGCGGTTGGAGGAAAACCTGCATGCTCTAGAGGTGCAGTACTGCTCGGACCTATCGGCGGCAACATTGGCGGAAACACGCACCAAACTCACGGAGTACCAGGCAGAAGCGGATAGGGAGATTAAGTTTCTGACCAAGCATGCTGTGGCCCGCAGGTATGGGGAGGGGGACCGCCCGGGCAGAACGCTCGCTCTCCTGCTGCGATCGCAGAGACCATCCCCCTTCATCTCCTCGGTGACGACACCGGAGGGCGGGCATGCGTATACTCCTCCGGAAATTCTAGATACGTTTCGGACTTTTTATAAAGATTTGTACCGTACCCGGGGCGCGCCACCGTTGGCGGAGCTGTCAAGCTACTTTGATACGATCCAGCTCATTTGGTTCAATGCACACCAAAAGGGGTACTTTGATCGCCCCTTCGAGGTAGAAGACGTTAAGGATGCAATAGGCTCATTGGCAGCCGGCAAGGCGCCGGGACCGGATGGCTTACCGGCACAATTCTACAAGGAATATGCGGAACTACTGGCCCCCAAACTGCTGGCAGTTTATGCTGAGGCTGTTGAGGCGGGTATGCTTCCGGAGTCGATGAGAGAGGCGGTCATTATTGCCCTCTTGAAACCGGATAAAGATGCACAACACTGCGACTCCTATAGGCCGCTATCCTTAATCAATACTGACGCAAAGATCTTCGCGAAAATGCTAGCAACGCGGTTACAGCCGGTGCTGCCCCTTATGATACGACCTGATCAGTCGGGCTTTGTGCCGGGCCGCTCTACCTCTCACAACCTCCGAACCTTATTTGGTGTCCTACACTATTTAGCCCCGCATGTGAAGGCCGTGGCGGTGCTGTTAGACGCCACAAAAGCGTTCGACTCCCTGGAATGGGGATTCCTATTTCCCTTGCTGCAGCGAATGGGTATGAGTGAGGCTTTTATTGGCTATATTCGATTATTGTATACCAACATCACCGCTCGAGTCAGAGTGAACGGGCTTATCTCTGCGCCCTTTGCCATTGGGAGGGGTACGAGACAGGGCTGCCCCTTATCGCCCCTGCTATTCGCCATCGCTACAGAACCCTTGGCAGCCCGCATCAGACAGCATCATGCGGACAGGGGCATCGGTTTTTCGTCGAGGGCACTGACCGTCTCCCTGTACGCGGACGATATTACTTTGTATATAATCGACCCGCAGGCAAACCTCTCGCCCATGACCGGAGAATTGATAGAGTATGGCTTGTTATCGGGCGTAACCATCAATTGGGAGAAGTCGGTTATTCTACCTCTGAGGACCGGGACGCCTCGCTTTACCCCGGATTGCCCGCTGAAGTGGGCCGACGGGCCGGTGCGATACCTGGGGGTCTGGATCAGCACGGACATACAGCAAATATGGTCGGAGAACTATGGGCGGGCACTGGGATGGGTCGCGGAGCGGGTTAGCCGCTGGAAGCATTTGCCCCTTTCGCTGGCAGGCAGGATTGCAGTGGCCAAAATGGTCATCCTGCCGAAGTTCTTATATCTCTTTGGGAACATCCCGCTGCCCCTGACCGCTAGTTTCTTGCGCCAAGTGCGCTCGCAGATGGTGGAGCTGGCGTGGGGGGGTAAGCAGCTGAGGGTGGCATGGGAGACCCTCACTCTCCCGCAGCGGCAAGGGGGCTTGGCGGCACCGGATTTCCCACTTTATGCCTACTGTGCACAGGCGCAGTTTCTGCACTACTGGGTACACCCAACACTGTTCCAGCCGCATGTGGCGATAGAGACGGATAGAGCGGCACCACTGCCGCTCGCCGTGGCTGTTTATGCGCCACACAAACGGAGATGCACCGACATAGACCCGGTGCACGCACTTAGATGGGCCTGGGATGGACTAAGGCGCAGGGCCGGCCTGGACCTTCTATATGCCAGATCGATGCCGCTACGAGATAACCCGATGTGGGCCCCGCTGCGAAATATGCGCACTGGGGAGCAGGCTGCAGCGCGCGGCCTTCGCACAGTGGGAGATTTATTTCCGGGAGACTCCTTCATCACGCCGGAGTAGATGTGTGGTGAGGACGCTCCGACGCTGCTGGACACACTACTTGACTGCCAGCTGCGCCACACATGCCAAAAACTATTTCCTACGTTTCCGGCGCCTCCGCCGGATCTACCTGCCCTTGAGAACGTGCTAACGGTGGAATCGGGACGCAAGCTCATATCCAGACTGTACCAACGTATGCAATACAGCCATCCCGTAGCGATCCCGGCGGCTCGTGAGCTGTGATCCGCGGAATTGGGTGCCGACATCTCTGATGAACACTGGGATCTCTGTTGTAGGCTCCTGGAGATCCTATCCCCCAACTACCGA